>NC_137161.1:75423703-75471203 GCF_951394435.1 Stenella coeruleoalba
TATCCCAAAGCTGCACTGCATGGGACCCAGATCTTCTCCCTCAGTCCTAACGGGGTCAGAGCCCTTCCAGATCCCGCCTCAGGGTGGCTGCTTTGCCCCTGAGCCAGCATGACCGCCCCGCGTGTCTGTCTAGAGCCCCGCGTGTCTGGAGCAGAGGCCTGTGCGGAGTTTCCAGGGCCAGCACATCCTTCCTTGCACACCACACCGCAGCCGGGCTGAGACTGTCCCAAGGTCCCTTCAACCAGGCTCAGGTTTCCCAGCAGAGAAGTGGAAGCCCAGTTTCCACACTGATTCCCTGAGCAGGAAGCTGAGAACGTGAGAGGGAGTCACCTTTCGAGCGCCAAAGTCTGTTTAAACATCCCCTTATTCATTAGAGTAAAGAGCCAGGAAACCCTGGGGGTTTATCCACCTCCCAGCCTTCTCTCTTCCACCAAAATAGTCCTACTCGTAGCTTTCCCGGGGTTAATGGAAATGAATTTCGCAGGCATGGGTGCTGCCTGGCACAGCTGGGTAATTAACAGCCATCAGTTCCTTCCCTCGGCCAGGTCCTGTGCTAGACACTTTCCTTCCGTCTTCCTCTTTTAATCCTCTTAAGAATCTTTGAAGCTGCTGTCATTCACCTCATCTTATAGATGAGAAATTCAGTTACTCTCAGAGAGGAATCTGCTCCACGTTACAGTTCTAGTGAGTCATCAATCTCAAGTTTATTTGTGGTCCAACCTAACCCTTTCCCCGGATCTTTTAACTCAAAGGATTTGGGTGAATGCCGATAACAATGTCAAACATTTGACTTTTATTTATGCTCTCACTCTACAAATATTTATTGAGGATGGACACTGAGTTTACTAGGTATACTAAGACTTGTCGTGTGAAAGATTCTTCAGGGTAAGAGGAGAGCAGAAGCGGCAAAAGCAGCTGGACGGGCTGGACGGTGCTGGGTAAGCTCGGGACGTGGGTACATGGCCTTAGGCAGGCGGAAAAGGAGGGAGGCTGCAGACTGAAACATACTGTCAAGGGCGTGGTGTGCCCTTGAACCCTCAGGAAACTCAACTCGGTTATAAGTCAACAAAGAGTAGAGAGTGAAAGAGATCAGACAGGAAATGGGAATGTGACAGGTTCCTAGAAGAGAGGGAAGGGAACATGAAGGAGAGGTAGATGAGGGCATAACCTTGGAAAAGAATGGGAGCTCCAGCTGCATGCACGCAGTAGAATTATGAGGTCTTGGGGGAAAACAGAGAAAGGTGAAGGGGCGGGGGGCTGTCACGAAGGGAAAGGGATTTCAGTGGAGGTGTACGAGCAGGAGGGAGGACAGCAGAGAGGAGGGGTCAGATGGTGAAGCGGATCTTGTAGGTGGACACCTTTCTGGGTAAAGGCAAGATTCAAGGTTTGCTCAGTTGATTCTGGAACAGCAGGACTGTTCACTGGACATGAAGAAGTCAGCAGATCACCTCCTGACGAGAGGTTTCCCACAGTACAAGTTCTCCTTATGCAAGTGTGACATGAGGCAGGTTGAACAATGTCGGCTTCAGAACACCCAGAGGCAAGGTGCTGGGGGAGGCGGGACCCTGGAGAATGGAACCCCCGCAAGACAGGCCCCATCACCTGGGCCAACAGTGAAGACCGGCCTCTCAGTTAGGAGTGAGCAGGGATTTCAGTAAGTCCTATGTGAGCCGTAACTCAGCTCTCTCCTGGCCAGACCTGACTAATCCACTCTCGTGGTGGGGTCAAACTTCCCCTGGATCCCTGGGCTGAGCTCTCTGAACACGCTCTGATTAAAACAAGGAGTGGGCATGGCTAACACTGCCGTCTATGTCTACACCGCAGTGCCTGAATGAGTTTCTGAGAACGACCGCACCCTTCTCAGATTTGAACCATCTCAGCGTCTGAACTGTCTTCATTAACTCTGACAAAGAGTTTTTAACAAGTTTCTTTAGTTCTATTTTGAGAGAGAGAGAGAGAAAAAAAAAAAAAAAAGAAAGAAAGGAAGAGAGACACACCAAAATAACCAGCTTTAACAAATGGCTACTGGTTTAAAAATAGTGCAGGGGGTTGAGATTTTGCCTTTATCTCAGTGGCTGACCTTGCTAATACAGTATGTAGATCTCTTGCCAACTAATCGGCCGACTGTAAAGCACGGCTTCAAGCTGTGGTCGATGATCTGTAACAGGAATGAATGTGAGGGTTTTAGCAGCCAGGATCTGTAGCCTACTATCTGTATCTGACAGCTGTCACCCTCTCTGCAGAGGCCAAGGCCTGGACCTTCATTTAGAAGCAGCATGGCTGATCAGATGACTGGGACAGCGTTCGAAACTGACTGCGCTGAACTAGGGACTCAGAAAGCAAATCTATAAATAGTAGTCTCGCTGCCTCCGGGAAGCACTGAAGGGTAACCAACACCGAGCAGTGAATGCAACGGGTAGTCTTTGCGCACAGTGGGGTTCAACGCGGCCAGATCAGAAGCCCTGCTCTATGATATAATGTCATGGAAAGATTGGCTTTATGGGCAAGAATTTAAAAGAGTTACATTCTTGGCAGTGGTAATGGTCGCACAGCAATAATTGGTTTGAACCAACTTTATGAGCTAACAAGGTTCCCTAGCACTTAATAATGTCCTCAGGGCACAGGGACTCAGCAAGTCACCTTTCCCATGATGTGCCAGCTGCCTGTTTCCGACAGTCCACGGGGACCGCCGGTGCTGAAACACAGAGAGTGATAAAATAAGAGGCTCTCCATTGGATATCTATTTTAGATGTCAACTGGGTCTTCAACCAGAACAGCTGCACAGAGTGCTCGGGGAGCCCGGAGCATCGTGAGGGTGGGTTATCTATAGACCATGATGATAGCACGGCTTAGACACTGGACATCACTGGTTATAAATGAGCCAGCTGACATTTTAGAGTATGTACCAACTCTTCCAAGAACCATTTGTCACTCTTCAAGGTTTCCGCTGATAAAACCTGGCTGTCTAAAAATTTGTCAACAAGCGCAGAAAGTAACCCTGAGGTCATGTCAGGGGGTGACAAAGAATGTGCTTACTTGACATTCTCCAAACACACAAATGGAACACTGGTGGCGACAGTGTTCCAAAGGTGTCTCCAGGTTGCAGAATTCCCGACTTGCTTCGGTGAGGCTGCCCGGGATGTGGACGTAGAGATGGTACATTCCAGGAGGGGTGTGTCCTGACCAGGCGGACGCAGACCTGGCTCGAGTGAGGAAGGCCCTGGACCCCTAGTACTGCCCACTGCAGACCGCTCCTCACTGGGCTGGAGATGATGGGAATTAGGCATGTGATTTTTTTCCAAGGTTGGCGCAACTGCCCTGGCTCTTTTTTTTAAAAAAGTTCAAATTAAATAATAATTAAAAAAAAAACTAATGTTAATGACAGCGAACACTTCTGAACGGCAGGCACAGTTCTAGAGCTTATGTTGAACAGCCAAATCTAATCCTCACAACCTGCTGAGGCAGGTACTTGTATGATGTACATGTTACAGATTAAAACCTAAGACAGAAAGGTTAAGTGAAGCGCTCAAGGACACAGTCAGAGGGCAGTCAGGATTAGACCTGCGCAGGCCAGCTTCAGAGCTACCCTGGGCACTCTTCCTTAACCCCGGAAACGGTCCCTGCAAGAAGATACTAGGTTAGAAAGTGCACACGTGGAAAGAAAAGATCAAAGCTGCTCACTCCGAACCAGGTAGGAATGAAAAGGTAAAGAGGAAGAACAAAAGGCCATCTCTGTCCTGATGGCTGACTGAACAAATTCGCTCTGCCATGATTACGCGGCATGCGTTTTCCGAGCACCTCTGTCTCCAGGCACCGGGAGAGGCTCAGGGGTACAAGAGTGAAGAAGAAACCGCCTCTGAGAAAGCCAGGCTAGTGTTTTTGCTCACACGGGGGCCTCTGCCCTGGAATGCCATGCCCTCGCTATCATTGGCTTTGCCTCTTCAGACATTAGAAAACACCTGTTAGCTAAGGAATCCGATGGGGGCGGGGACACCCACTACACCGTTCTCAGGCCAACAGGAAACAGCACAAGGAAGTGCTCTGAACACAAATAAGTTGATAAGCCATCAGGCTGACATCGAGGTCTCTCTGTCCAATCGCTGCTGGCCATCTGGGGGCTTCTGCTGGCACTCTGTGCTGCCCGGAAGACAGCAGAATAAGCCTAATTAAAAAGTCACCTGTGCTCCCATGGCTTTAAAAGCGTCACACTGGCTGTCCGTCACTATCTCTTGGAGTCATGATGCAAGAGCTGAGAGGAATAAGTGGAGATCATTTAATGCAACCTCCCGGATTCAACCTCAGTGGATCTAAAAGTGGGGCCCCAGAAGGTTAAGTGGCTCGCGCAAGGACAAACAGCCAGAGAGTGGCAGAACCAGGACAGGATCCAGGTCTGGGAGCTCCCGATGGAAACATTTTTCTACCAATCTATATAGCTGTCCATGGGATGAATGTAATGCTATGAAATCAGCAACTTCAATCAAGTTAAATGTGTGTTTTGAAAAAAGTCAAGAATGAAGAAATAGAGTTTGAAGAACATTCAACATTCATGAGGTGCGCCCATCTCAGGTCACTGGAGACGTTTCTCTGGTGCAAAGGTTTTCTTAAGAAAGGGTTTCATTGGCCAGTTGGATCGAGACATGCACACGCTGATACTTTGCTTCTGGCAATACCTTAAACCCCCAGTTAGGCAAGTATAAAAAACGGCAATGGTCTTGAGAGTGCAGCATGGTTTATACATGGCATATGCATCTTTGAGGATTTGGAGAAATCTACAAGGGATCTGATGCTTTTCCACCTACTGACATTTACAAAGCAGTTTAAATCATGCATGAGAGGCCTCAGGCACACGCAGTTCACAAAACATAAATCTGAGCTCCCAGGGAATTTAAGCTGACCAACACTCTTTATTAGAACCGACAGTGAAAGACAGCTATTGCGAAATGCGTACCAGAAATGCAATACCAAGATGACAGCCTTAATGCCGGTGGATATATTATGTAGATTACCTGACTCAAATCTTTCTTGTTAAATAAGTTTCATGCATTCTTTTTTTTTCTCCTCAAGAATATCCTTCTGGCTTCACTGGGGGAGTATTCCTTAAATTCCTTGATCATTCATCTGTTTTGCAATATTTTGGACACGCTGGTTAGCACAAAAGATCAGATAGAGATGTTTAAACAGTGGGAAATAGTTAAACCTTTAAATGAACAAGAGAACTGAACCATGAATTAAATATTCCGATGTTATTTTTTATAATATTCCAATATTTAACCATTTTTAAAAAGAAACATTTTCCTAAGGCTGATTCATTCTAGATATTCAACTCCCATGTAATCTAAGATTTTAAATATATATAATTAAAAATTTAGGGTAATTTCACCTGCATGTTTTTATAGGCCAAGAATTTCAAGGAAATAAGGTCCCAATGAAAACTGGCCAGGGACAAAAGACAGTAAGCATACTTTTCCTCTCTAATCTTCATAGAAATCAAAATAAAATGTAGATGTTTTAAGTTCTGCTTGAGGAGGAGACAGAAGGAGTAGGTCAATTTGCCTGAGGTCAGAAAAGGAAGTCATGGGTGATTTGGCCTTGGTGACAGTTGGCCAAGGGCAAGTTTGGCGGAGGCTGAATTAGGATAAGGCTGTTGTTACTTGGAGGCCTCTGAGTTTCTGAATGGATCAGTCTTTGCTTCCTATTCTAGACATTCCCACCTGCCTCAACCCTACACACTCTGTTCAGTGTTATCACTGCTCAAGTGGCAGCACATCTTCCTCCATAGGACACTGCCTTTTCTAAGCAGCACAGCCAACAGTGCGTTAGAGAAGCTACAGGCGTGATTCGGTAGTCAAGGTTCACGTTGCTTGGAATGCACTCAGTGGTTGCGTAAACAGTAGGTATCAAGCTGCCTTGAACCTGCTTCTCTATTGTGCTCTAATAGCTACAGCAAAGGGGTTCCAGAATCCAGGTACACCAAGCTCCATCTCTAGGCTCCATAAATCACGTGCCACTTTCATGTAACGACAGGTATTTTTCAAATACGTAGATGCTTCAGTGATCATAAAAACACATTTTCCTTTTAAAAGCTAAATTCACAGTAACCTTATATTCCTTACACATTTTATTAAATGGATGATTTCGAACACACATAAAAGTGGAGAGAACTGTACAATAAACCCCCATCTACCATCACCCAGTTTCAACGATTATCAACTCAGGGCTGACCTTGTTTCATCTATACTCTACCCATTCCCGCTGCTTCCACCTTTCCAGATAATTTTAAAACAAACCCCAGACATCATATAATTTTATCCACATGCGTTTCAGTAAATGGATTTTATATGTTTTAGATTACGAGATGGCAAAGGTACAACTATTACTCTGTAGGGCTCTGTATTTTTTTAACATTTAAAAATTATCCTCATATTCAAAAAGCAAACTAAAGAACCACTCTTCTAGGTGCTTCGATGGACCTCAATCATATAGTCAAGTTCAAGAGCAGACAATTTCTAATTTCTTTATTAACCACCAGGGACTAACAGGATGTGTATAGCTGTTGCTTAAGAATAATTTTCAAATGATTTCCTGAATGATACCCACTATATATGCAAACATAAATTCACTGCATTACTGTAATCAAAGCCCAAGAGTGAATATATGAATAGAGTGAGCTTGAAGTAAACCTCCTTAAAAGGGTTACTGTTAGTGTTGAATAGGAGATATATCAAGTATCCTGTGACCTAAGTAGTACACACAATTGCACACCCCACAAGCGAGCCATCATCTTTCAAAAGATAATAAAGAAGCTGCAGATATATTTTTATGTGCTGGGTATAAAAACACCGGCATGAATCCCCACTTGAGCACCGCAGAGCATGTGCCATCCTTAAGTGACCCTTCAGATGCTAAGCATGAAGAAGATTGAGGCAGTCTGATACCCTACAATCATCTAAATAAACTTCCAAAAATTGCCTTCTGTGCTTACAGTCATGTCTTTTAAAAATCACAGCACTGCATGAATTACATTATATTAATAGAACTGACAGCTGATGAAATAATGCAAGAAAAATAATCTACGAGTGACCTCAAGTGAAACCACAAAGACCTTAGGCTAATGGAAGCAAAATCACTCATTGCACAGTGATTTCACTTTTAAAATTTTATACTAAAATAAAAAAGTCAACCTAAACCTTCCTCAAGATATTACATTTTGAAACTAACCACAAAGTACTTCCAGAAAGGGGGCTTATTTAAGAAAATCTATATGCATTTTGATTCTTTCAAGCATGAGCAAGCTTTCTGTATCACGGGGTGGTTAACCGTGGAAGAAAATACTGCAATGATATGAAATAAGTGAAGATCATTTATCTGAAATAGTCTATAATTACCATTTTAAGGGCAGAACACCTGTTTTACTGAGGGAACATACATATGCAGTACACTTCTTCACCATAATTACAAGAGTGAATGATGGCCCACAGTTTCTCAATTTCCATCTCTTCTCTCAGACTTTCAGTTCTGTGGTTGGACAGTGAGACAGCCCGTGTGAGAGATACATGAGGATGCAACCCCAATTCCCCACCCCTCAGAAGCTGAGCATTTCTCTTCTTCTCTACCCAAAGACATGAAGAGTACACAAGGTGGACTTTCATAATCTGTAAACAAGGTAATGTCCTGACGTGAGAAGCAGATCCCATTAAGACAGACAAAACCAATGAGATCTAACAACTTTTTCTTTTCAAAGAAATCCTTTCATCAAAAATTGAGCTCAAGAGGGCTTCCCTGGTGGCGCAGTGGGTGAGAGTCTGCCTGCCGATGCAGGGGACACGGGTTCATGCCCCGGTCCGGGACGATCCCACATGCCGCGGAGCGGCTGGGCCTGTGAGCCATGGCCGCTGAGCCTGCGCGTCCGGAGCCTGTGCTCCGCAACGGGAGAGGCCACAACAGTGAGAGGCCCGCATAGCGCAAAAAAAAAAAAAAAAAAATTGAGCTCAAGAGAACAGCAGACATAATTGGGAATAATAAATACAGGTGGGATTACTCACAGGTGTTTCAGAGCATCATAAAATCTCTTGCTAATTTGGAAAAAATGACTGTACTTCCTTCATTTTAACGTTTAGTTTCTTAAAATTTCAGAGAATCCCATCACTGCTGGGTTACATCAGAGAATAAGCATCCTTTGGTCCAGTCTCCAGTGATAAACGGCACTTCCCTCCCCGTACAGTACCCTGTCCAGTGGCTAGTGCTTGGTGACGGCAAGCTCATTTTTCCTAAGGTAGTTAATTCCATGTTTACGTCGCTCCACTCTTAGATCTTAGCTCAATGCAAGGAAGAGCTTTCTGTCTCCTTGTAGTTTCCACGCATTTTTCCTGGCTCTGTCCTTAGATATCCCACAAGGTGATTTTAATCCTTTTTCACTTGAAAGGATTTTAGGTACAGCATTTCAGAAAGTCACTGTATTCCTAAGCTCTTCTCTTCTCCAGGTAAATATTTATAGTCATGTTAACAGTTCATAGGACATGGCTTCAAAAACATTTTAGTCACCGTTTGCTTATTCATTTGTTTGTTCATTCATTCTTTCTCCAGCTAAACATTTGTAATTATTTTAACTGTTCTTCATAAGACACGGCTTCAAGAATATCTTACTCATGGACCTAGAGGTTATTATTCTAAAGTGAAATAAGTTGGACAGAGAATGACAAATATCATATGACATCGCCTATTTGTGGAATCTAAAAAAATGATACAAATGAACTTATTTACAAAACAGAAACAGACTCACAGACACAGAAAACAATCTTACGGTTACCAAAGGGAAAAGGGATGGGGAGGGATAAGTTAGGACTTGGGGATAAACAGATACATATTACCATACATAAAACAGATAAACAATAAGGAAGGACCTACTGTATAGCACAGGGAACTATATTCAGTATAATAGCCTATAATGGAAAAGAATCTGAAAAAGAATACATATATATTCTGAATATATAAAATATATATAATGTATATAATAACTTAGTTGCTTTGCTATACACCTGAAACTAACACAACATTGTAAATCAACTATACTTCAATAAAATTTTTTTTATAAAAGAATATCTTACTCAGTATTTGCTTATTTGTCTGTTCATTCATTCGTTTGGTCATTCATTCAGCGAACAGTGAGAGACAACCTCTACCCGTATTAAGTTCTAGGCCATGTCCCGGGTGCTCTGGACACAAAGAAGGAATCAGAGGCCCCTTGAGATGCACAGGACACAGAATCATGGTGCTGTGTGGTCAGTGCTGTCCTCGGGGTATGTAAATGAACAGCGGTGATATAAATAAGCAAGTATTCCAAGATCACTTCTAAATGATCCTGGTTTATACTATCCTAGCCTATCACAACAGGCCCCAAGCTAATCTTCTACTCCACTTGGAGTGAGTTTTTTTCTAGTAGAAGTGATGGGCTGTACTGCTGTAGAAGACAGTCTATGGCAGAGTTGGTTGTCTGCCCAGCAGCTTGCGCCCCAGTCTCTGTTATTAGAAAAAACAACTTTGTTCACGTATCAGACAGCCATGGGCCCAGCCCAGGAGATGATCTAGGGTCTAAGCTAATCTGTGTTTGCTAGTGGCTGGTTTCAGTAGACACATGACATAGTTCTAGCCCAGTCATTAATGAGAGGTATGGGGACGTCAGCTGCAGGACCTCTGGAAAGGACTTTTTCCCTCCTAATACAAAGAAACATAAAATGAAGGAGTAGATCTGTCCCCTTCCTTCCTTCCTCCCTTAGGTGTACGGGGTGGGGACACAATTCTTGTAGCTATGGTAGCTATCTTATCTACCTAAGGTGAAGCCAAGAAACCCTCAGAGAAGCTGGTCCCACACTCATCTGGAGACCTCTGGACATTTATTTTGCGAGATAACTAACTGAGTGTCCCCTATTTATGGCCACTTTTGGCTAGGCCTTCTGTTACTTGTAGCCAAAAGTATGTTAACTGGCACAAAAGCATATACAATCTTCAGAGCAAGGGCCTTGCTGATGGACGGGTTCCAGTGAGTAATCAAGCTCTTCTTTAAAACAAGGTAAAGCAAGAAAGAGGCCAACTGGAGAATGGCGAAGGAACCTATAATCTTATATGCTAAGATTTAGAAAGGAAGACTAAAGACTAAAGGAAGCTTGAATTATTATATGGCAATGACAGTCTCCCCCTGGTTTGGAGCTTTTCTTCCAAACAATGGCAGTGAAGAAGGACCATTTTGTCTCACTTTTGCTCACAGGCAAAGATTTTTTAAACTTTCTAGAGTCTGACTTGTCTAAAGTAAAAGGGACCATATCCTTATATCCTAAAACGTGAAGAGTATGAAATGCCCAAAGCACTTCAGAGAGGGTGGAGCGTTAAGCCCCACTTTCAATCCTTTATCCCGTTCTGCTTTTATTTGATTCTGCTTCTTTCAAGTATGTAAACAAATACACTAAAAACATGAACTGTATTTGCCTGAAATGGTACTATACAACCTTGTTTTTATCCTCAATAATAGGACAACATTAGAAGTTAAAAAAATAAAGTGTTTTGAGAAAAACAAAAGAGGAAGGAACCTGCCAGTGAAGTAATATAGGGATGGGGAGAACTTTTAAGGCCAGCACTAGGGGTCTCACAGCTTGAAATATTCTATCCCTGGTTTCACAAAATATTAGGAAAATGAATTCTTCTGCTTTCCCAAATTCTAGAACTGAAATTTGCTCATTTATAAAGGGTTACTATTTGAAAAAATACGTTTTTGATACAGTTTACTAGAAGGCTTTATAAATGACCCTATCTTCGTAAACCCTAACTTCCAAAATTCGCTTCCAGCCCACATTTATTCTTCTTTCCTTCAACCATTCAACTAATTAATTCTGCATTGAAAGACCATTAAAGGCACATGGGGTATAGTGGTAAACAAACACAAAATCCCTGTCGTCAGGCACTAACATTGCAAGGGAGGAGGGAGGCAGTGTGTGTGTGTGTGTGTGTGTGTGTGTGTGTGTGTGTGTGTGTGTGTGTGTGTGTGTGTGTGTGTGTGTGTGTAGTTGTTGGCTGAGTGCTATGAAGAATCACAAAGCAGGATCAGGAGAGGGTGACCTGGGGTGTGCAGGGCACTGCTGTTTTGGCGGAGCAGTCAGGGAACGCCTCTCTCAGGAGATGGCATTTGAATAGAGAGACCCCAAAGAAATGAAGACACGGGCCAAGTGACCCTCTGAGGGGACAGAGAACAAACCTCTGAGGTGCGAACTAGCCCAGTTTGTTGGAAGGACAGACCAAAGGCCAGCGTGACCGAGCGAGTGGAGGGGATGAAGGAGGCAGGGGATGAAGCAGCCACGGGAAGGTGTCAGAACACGGCAAGGAGGGGACAACAGAGGGTTCTGAGCATCCTGGACTCCCCGATCCTTGACCTCTTTGCCTCTGATGATTTGGAAATCACAGCTCTAAAATTGGGACTGTTATTGGCGGTGACAAGACGGTGGGTGTGGCAATGGGGATGGGTGGCTTAGGTGGATGGAAGGAAGACCACTGGGGGCAAGGAGGTCAGGAATTGAGAGCCCTGAGGCTCCGACAGGCTGCCCACGTGAATTCTGAGTCGTAGTGGAAAGAGCTGTCCGCTAAAATGCTAAAAACTTCAACAAACTGGGAGAGGGGTGGTAGATAAGAAAGGGTAGAAGTGATAGAACCTGATGGATGGCTTTCAAAGCAGCATTTTTTAAGATGAAGGAGGAACAACATATCTATATCCAGGGAGAAGAAGGGGAAGAGAAAGAAACCTAGGAACCTTTGTTCCTGAGCCTCGTTTCTACAAGTGCTCTTATACACAGCAACGCACTACGTCACAGCAGGCAACGTGCTAGGCCTAGGAATGCAGCAGAGCTGAGCCATCCAGAAAGGAAACAGGATGAATGAACTTCTTTACTATTTTTCTCGTGGCTACATTATCCCCTCACACATCCGCTAATATCCAGGAAGGGGCTGTACTGCAGCAGCGCCTCCTTCAGAAAGCTGAAGCCACACCTTAACTATCTCAGTTGAAATCTTCTCTATGTTAAGATGTCCCATACTTGATTACCTTGAGCTTACTTTATTTATTTATTTATTATTATTATTATTATTTCTTGCGGTACACGGGCCTCTCACTCTTGTGGCCTCTCCCGTTGCGGAGCACAGGCTCCGGACGCGCAGGCTCAGCGGTCATGGCTCACGGGCCCAGCCGCTCCGCGGCATGTGGGATCCTCCCGGACCGGGGCATGAACCCGTGTCCCCTGCATCGGCAGGTGGACTCTCAACCACTGCGCCACCAGGGAAGCCCCTGAGCTTATTTTCATCTTGTCTTGATAACAGAGGTTTCCATCACGGGGCTCAGTAACTGTACCTGCTACTGACAGTGACTGGAGGGAATGCTCCCAGGGGTTGATGGGTGAATGTCAGCAGGTATTAGTCTTTTCCCTAAAGGGTCCCCCTGTAGCTGCTAGTAACGAACTACTAGTAGAGTGAAGAACTGGCCCAGAGGTAAGTTGATCTTTTCGTTCTATGATCAGTCGCTTCTTAGCGCCGGCAGCACAAATGGCGACTTCCTCCTCAACTTTACAGAGTGTCTGTTTAGGGACCAAGGGTAGAGCCACCTGGACCAGAGAACCACGTGCCTGGGCCTCAGGAACGACACATCGCTGCTCGGAATCAGGCCCTGTTTGCACAGTGGGAGCTGTAGGAACTCCAACTTCTGATACAGTGAGGTGTCCCTCCACTTGTGCCAGCCTGGGAAGAACACACATCAGTCCTCGCCTGCCCGCAAGCAGAGAGCCGTAGAGTGAAGGTGGAAAGCCTGCCGCCACTCCACCTGGCTTGGACGCCGCTCCCAGGGTGCAGCTGGGTTCGGTTCATGGAACACATTGCAGCTGTTTACTTTGGGTCCTCTTGGCTACTTGGCAAAATACTCCTGCTTCCCTGTGAGCCACATGCAAACTCCCTGCTCCGGCTTCTGGAAGCAGGGCCCGCAGTCATCTTGATCATTGCCTCTCGGCTGGCTGGTGGATGTGCACAAACACAAAAGGTGATATTGACACTCGGCATCCGAGCTGACTGCTCCCGACAGCTCCTGTGATACAGCGGCCTCCGGGACTGGAGGACACATCTGCATTACTTAACTGCGCTGGCGCTGATTAACGTTTGCTGTAACCTATGCTAATGGGCTCTGGGGCTTTGCCTGCCTGCTGCACAGTGGCAGCTGAGGTCTCCTGCTCCATCCTTAAAACACGATGCTTTAATTTTTAATGGAGCACATGTTCGATTGGCTATACAAACAGGCTAATCTGCAAAGCATGTGCTCAATAACAAGCCTGGCTATGCCGCCGGAATATCAACATGACTTGGCCGAGCTGGGGAGGAGAGGGTGGCCTCCTGCTAACCGCCACAGCCACGGGCTGGGAGCTGGGACCACCGGCGGGCCGAGAGCCAAGGGGCAGCTGCAGCAGAGGCACCTGCGGCCTCCTCTGGACCCTCTGTGGGGCTTCTGCTTCCGGGTGCCTGCGAGCCCTAGCCAGCGGGGAAGAGAACAAAACTGTCCCCCAGCAGGTTCAGGCCTCTGGTGTAAGGCCCCATGTGGCATTAAAGATGAAACCCCCCTCTGCTGCACAGGCATGACCAGAATGAGGTACAGGCATCCAGCTTAAGAGACTTACCACGTGCCCTGCAGTCTGCTCAAGGATGAGGGTTTAAACACGAACAAGGTACAGTCCTTGACTGCAGTAAACCCACACCAATAACCACAATGCCAGTGTGAGCAGTGATGTGCCAGATGTAGGTACAGAGTCCTCTGGGAGCGCAGAGGAGGGAGCACGCAAAGAAGAGACAGTTAAGCTGGGTTTTGAAAGACGGGCAGGAGTTCCCCAGAAGCACTTAAGATGACACTTGGTTACGAAGAAGCATGGCATATGGGGAACAGTGAACAGTGAGACGGGGTAGCGTGGACTTGGAGGCAGTCTCACAGAGATACCTGGTGAGAAGCTGGCAGTCTGGATGCAGAGCTTAGGAGAGAAGGTAACACTAGAGACAGAAACATGGGTGCCCATCAATATACAGGGGATGCTGACAATGGAAAGCCTGAGAGAAAATGGTCTGCGGTAAAATAAAAGGTTTCAAAACCAGAAGCCTCTGGGGTTTAATGTAAGGGATGCTTACAAGAAGTAGCCCAGGGACTTCCCTGATGGCGCAGTGGTTAGGAATCTGCCTGCCAATGCAGGGGACACGGGTTCAATCCCTGGTCCGGGAAGATCCCACATGCCGTGGAGCAGCTAAGCCCGTGTGCCACAACTACTGAGCCTGCGCTCTAGAGCCCATGTGCCGCAACTACTGAGCCCATGTGCTGCAACTACTAAAGCCTGCGCGCCTAGAGCCCGTGCTCTGCGACAACAGAAACCACCACAGTCGGAAGCCCGTGCACCACAACGAAGAGTAGCCCCCACACACAGCAACGAGGGCCCAACTCAACCAAAAATCAATCAATAAATAAATTTAAAAAAACAACAACAAAGAAAGAAGTAGCCCAGAGAGATGAGTAAAGAACATAAGGAAAGAGAAATCTCTGGAAAGGGGGAGAGGTCACAAGCCTCAGGGCAGACAAGGAAGTAAGGCCTGGAGGGCTTTGTCATAACCATTGTTGTCACTAGGCAGCAATTATAATCTTGGTCCTTATTGGTACAAACTGCTTTTACATAAAACATTTCATAACAATCCTGTAAGACAGCCTGATGTCACTACCACACTTTCTAGATGAGGAAATGGGATCAGAGAGGGTTAGAAGATTTCCCAAGGCCATGCAATTACAGCCCTAGCGAGCAGGGCCAGGACTGGAATCCCACTCCCCAAATTCTTAGCTCCCGACAGGACACTGTGCTGGGGCTAAGGACACAAGGGTCCCAGATCCAAGGAGACACTCTGTGGGAAAAGGCTCTCAAGTCAACACCCTCAAAACCAGTCCTCCTCCAGGATACGAACAAATTACACTGAGTACACTCAAGGCTCTGAGAAGTTCTGCAGTTAAAAACCACCTGCCTAGGAAAGCAACATGTCTAACTTCATTTAACCCACGATTTCCCAAACTTATCTGTTCATGGAATAATTCTTTTCAGGTTATACCTTTCCTTTTAACATTCCTTAGCAGAATGAATGCTGCTCTAAGGAACTCAGGGGAATGCTTCCTGCAGCGGGGGCTTGGAATGGTGTGTGATTAGGGGAGACGGATTAGTGGTTGTCCAACCACACACTTTCAACAATCCAGAGGTGTCTGTCTCTGTTGTTCTTTCCAGATAATCTAGCATCTGTCATAATGGTGCTTATTTGTTCATCTCTGTCTGTCCATCAGATAAGGGACACGTTTTATCCACCTCTGCATCCACAGCGTCTAGCTCTGTTACCTGGCAAGAACAGGACCCCAGGGAGTGTTTGCTGGATTGAACTAAACATTCCATAACGGTGGCCTCTAGCAAAGCCAATCAACACAGGCTCAGAGCTTCAACTCGTGGTTCCTCAGCGCTCTCATCACCCGAGGCTGCTATTCAACATGACAGCTGATCACTGACCATCTGGGTGCCCCTTGGCAGTCACCTGGGAACTCGGCATTCAGACCTTCAATGGGGGAGCAAGCTGCCGTCAGCCACACAGCCTTATCCTGGCCCCTGGGCAGCTTCTCAGCCTCTGTAGCCCCTGACTTCCCTCTGGCCTGGCCACACGGCATAGCAGACTTTGTTGCTAAGCATCTTACCCTTTGCCTCCAGGCCAGCTGCTCTGAGAAGAGAAAGCCACAGAGATAAGAGAGATCTGAGGGGAAGCCAGAGTACCCAAGGGCTAAGGAGCACTGCTGGAGGACCTGCGGCTCGTTGGTGTGTATGTGTTTTTCTTTGGATGGCGGGGTGTCTGAGGACTTAGTCAGGTTGGGGGCTATGGATAAGTGTCCATCCCAGAGATAAGGTAGTTGAACAATCAAAAGGCTTTCGCACGAGGATTCCCGGTGCAACCTTACACGGCCTTTTCAAAAATCAACAGCTTGCAAATATTTAGCTCTACCTTCCCATGTCCCCAAATTTTAAAATGGTTCTTTCTATAGTTACCCAAGGCGCCCAAACCTCCCTGCTGCTCTCACTTGCTCATTAGAACAAGGAGATATTTTTTTCGTATTACCTACAAGGATAGAGTTGACCTTTGGTAACTAGCTGCCTTGAGAGCTATATGTATCATGACCACAACACAAAAATGCCACCAACAGACCCTGTGAAGAAGGTAAAGGGGTTATTCTGGCCCAGCCTCACGTTGGCTCCATGGCCTGCCCTTGCCCTTCCAAGGGCTCATCAATCATTTTTTCTCCTTGAAGTTGTGCCCTGGTAATGTGTTTTATTTTCTTATAAGATTTCTAAGAAGCCATAGCACATGAAAAATAATACAATGACATGAGAACGAAGTTTCCAGGGCTCTGTCTACACCAGCAAGTAGAAAGAACAGAGCATCTACCCTAAAATCTAGGGTAGGACAGAGCATCTCCCCTAAAATCTCCCCAGAGTCTGGCTTTCAAGACTTCCACTGCTTACGGTCTCTGCTGGCAAGTCCACTCTTCCACAAGGTCAGAAATAAAAGGACGACAGAGCTGAAATCCTTATTTATCAGATGAGCAAACTGGAGCCTAGAGAGAGGAAGTCATTTGCCTGGCTCATGACAGCACCAGCACTTGAACTACAGTCTTTTTTTTAATAAGTTTATTTATTTTAGTTTTGGCTGTGTTGGGTCTTTGTTGCTGTGCATGGGCCTTCTCTAGTTGTGGTGAATGGGGACTACTCTTTGTTGCGGTGCGCGGGCTTCTCATTGGGTGGCTTCTCTTGTTGCGGAGCACGGCTCTAGGCGCGCAGGCTTCAGTAGTCGCAGCACGCGGGCTCAGTAGTTGTGGCGCACAGGCTTAGTTGCTCCGCGGCATGTGGGATCTTCCCGGACCAGGGATCGAACCCACGTCCCCTGCATTGGCAGGAGGATTCTCAACTACCGTGCCACCAGGGAAGCCCCTGAACTACAGTCTTGTGGGTGCTGGGTCTGACTTCTTTCTTTGCAATGGACTGTGCTATACCTAGTGCCACCAATCCACTTGGTTATTCAGATGGTCAACAGGGCTTCCAGGGAGGGTTCGCATTGGAACGCTCAGACATTTCTGCGGTGGGCACCATGGACTGCTTTGCTAATATGGCTGAAACTACCTCATTTGCTTCCTGTCACTCTAGGAAGCCCACAGGCCTGCCACGACGTTCAGATATGGAGGATTTGGGCCATGAAGCACTTTAATTAGTCTGTCTGGAAAAATGAAACTGATCAAATTAAATATTAATCACATATAAACTGTGGATAAATCAGCAGGGGAATCATCAGGCAGAAAGGGCCATTCTTAAACGCAGACTTTTTTTACAAGAACATTTTCAAAGGGCTCTCCTCCTGCTCTGTGTCCCCTGCCAAGTAAGTTGATTTCAAAGCAAAAACAAAGCTTTTCTTTTCCAAGCACAACAACGATGTCTAACCAGAAGTTTCTTTTGCTGAAATATTGAATGGAAAATTCGGTTCCTTAAATCTTTCTAAATCTTTGCCTCTGATTGGGTTCATTAATAAACATGCTGATTTTGTTACAGGGAGAGACATATGGTATAATCCGCTAACAGGAAGAAGTATTTTGCATTTTATTGTAGAAAACAAACATGCAAACAGGTTCTCACAGATGGTTTTCTTAGCTTCTGGGAGGGGGAAAAAAAGGCTTAATAATGCTTGAAACTAGTTTTTCTCTTTAACAACAACAACAAAAAATCCTCACACATCTCTAGTGGAACTGCTTATAAATTAGATTAAGTTCCAATCCAAGGTTTTAACAATTTAGAATTCATTTTTTCCTCTTGTTTAAACACACAAAGATACACAAAGACACACACACACACACACACACACACACACACACACGCATTTTCTTTCCCTTACTCCCCTTCCTTCTCTTTTCTTAGAAACATTAACTTGCTCAGAGAGGCAGAGATAATTCAGCAATGCTTCATTTATCCATTATCATAAAGGACTAAGGTTTTCTCACAAATACATTTTCTAGATACTTGATGCTAATAACCCTTTAAGGTTTTTCAAATTTGGTGGTAATGTTGGCTTTTCTTTGAAATAGACTTTATTTTTTAGAACAATTTTAGATTTACATAGAAGTTGAGAAGTTAGTAGAGTATTCCCATATAACCCACACCCAGTTTCCCCTATTAACATCTTACATTAGTATGGAATATTTGTTACACGTAATGAACCAATATTGATATATTATTATAACTGAAGTCCATACTTTATTTATTCAGATTTCCTTAGTCTTTACAGAATATCCTTTTCCTGTTCCAGGATCCTATTCATGACACCACATTACATGTAGTTGCCGTGTCTCCTTGGGTTCCTCTCAGCTGAGGCAGTTTGTCTGAATTTCCTTGATTTTTATGACCTTGACATTTTTCAGGATTTTGTAGGCTGCTCCACTATTGGAATGTGTTTGATTTTTTTTTCTTATAATAAGACTGAATTTAAGCGTTTGGGGGAGGAAGATAACAGAGGTAAAATGCCATTTTCATCACATAATATCAAGAGGGTATTCTGTCAACATGGTTTATGACTGTTGAGGTTGCCCTTGATCATCAGGCTGAAGTCGTGTTTGTCAGCTGTCTCCACTTTAGAGCAGCCCCCTGCCCCTTCATACTGTATTCTCTGGAAGGAAGTCACTACACACAGCCTACGCCTAAGGAGAGGGGAGTTAGGCTCCCCATTCTTAAGGGTAGAGTTTCTACATATATTATTTGGAATTCTTCTGCGTGGGAGGTTTCTCTCTTCTTCTACATTTATTAATTTATTTATATATGGAATCATGGGTATTTATACCGTGGGTTATAAGGCAATGTTACTTGACTTGTTGTTTTGCTCAACTTGCTCCAGGTTTAGCCATCAGGAACTCTTTTCAGTTGGCTCCTGTGATCCTCTGACATAGCTCCATTAATTGTTTTCTTTTTTAGCGCTTTCTTACTTTCTGGCACTCTAAAGCTCTCCAGGCTCATCTTGTATATCTCCTGCCCTAATCCTAGAGTTAGCTATTTCCCTTAGAATCTATCTTTCCTCTTATTGGAGAATGGTATTAGAAACCGAGATCTGGATGAATGTTTGCTTGTTGCTTCTGGGGTGTCCGTTCTTTTAGGCCTCTTCTGCTGACAGGGTACAGAAACATACGTGTATATACTAACTTGTGTATATTCACAGATCTATAAGTAGTTCTATGTGCAACCACCTGTATCTACATTAGGCTAAATACGAGCTCATACTGACGTCTCCAACGGATCCATCCCACGTGGCTCGGTCTAGCCTCCTTCCTTGTTTACCTATAAATTACCACTCCAACAGTGAGAAACCTGGCCAGATGGTGGGGTTTTATTTTGTTATTGTGTATCTTTTTCTAATATTCCTTGATAAGGATCTTTTTAAGAAGCTATGGGAATTCATGTGTTCACTCTAAAGTGAATGGGATTTAAGTTTTGTGAGGACGCAAGGTTGTCTCTGTGAGAAACAACTGCTCAGCTTCGTTATTGGTCTTCAGCTCAAAATCCAGAATCAGAATCCAAAGAGAACTTGAAAGACTAGAACACTGGGTTGACTAACACACTAGAATTCCATAGGGAAAATTATAAAGTATTGCACTGGAGTCTGATTCATCAGCCACAGAAGACGTGGACGGGGGGCATTTGGAGTTTTGGCTTGCCCGGCTGATGCCCTCACAGCCCAGAACTGGAGAGTTGCCTTCATTTGGCTTTTGCCAGTGGTGATTTTAAGTTCTTGAGCACAAGGCTTGCACTAGGAGGTATCCAGGAAATCTATATGAATGTTTAATGCTTTTTCAATTTCTTCCCTCACTGTTAGCTATCATCCTTTCATTTTTTGGTGTCCTTTGAGTTCAACTCTTGGTTGTCTCTTCTCCAACACTCTTCCTAAAGCATGGCTACAAAAAAACCCATACCAAACCAAAACAAACAAACAAAATATGCTAGAAAGCCAAACACCCAGGCTTGTTTTAAAACAACATGTAGGCTTGGAGATAAGGTTCTGTGTAGATCAGAGATTTTCCAGTGGGTTACATAAATGAGGTTGGAGAATGTGTGGCACCTATCTGTCTACTCAGGTCTCTTTCATGTTTGTGTCAGGGGTTTTCATGTCTGCTCTGGTCAGGCTGCTGAAAGAACCACCCACTAAGAGGGAAATCATGAAACCACAAGTCTGTGCAAAGTGGCATTTTTACGACTCTGCTGCAGCAGGGACCAATTCTTCCCTCTGCCTCTATGAGGCTCATGTGAAATTGTGGAAGTTGGCTATGTCCCCTTGCCTATATTATCAGCAAAACCATGGAGATTTGCCAGGAATCAGGTGAGTTTTAGTCTCTAAAACTCTGTATCAGGCAAGGAAAGGAAATAAAAGGCATCCATGTGGGAAAGGAGGATAATGGAGTTATTCAACAGATGGCTGATCCTATACATAGAAAACCCAAGGGAATCCACAAAACAACTAGGAGTTTATTGTTATTAGAACTAATAAACTAATTGGGCAAAATCCCAGGCTATAAGATCAATATATGAAACTCAATCATATTTCTATATAGTATCAATGAACAATTAAAAAAGAAATTTAAAAAAATCTCTCTCACAATACCACCAAAAGATGTGAATGCTGAGGAATAAAGTCAATAAAAGAAGTATAAGACCTGTAACTGAAAACTACAAAACGTTTTTGAGAGAATTTAAAGAAGGTCTACATAAATGGAAAGACGTTCCATACTCGTGGCTTGGAAGACTCGATACTGTTAAGATGACAATCCTGCCCAGATGGATCTGTAGATTAAATGCGACCCGTATCACAGCCCCACCAGACTCTTTTTTCTGGTAGAAATTGACAAGATGATCCTAAAATTTCTATGGAAATGCAAAGGAGCCAAAAGAGCCAGAACAATCTTAAAAAAAGAAGAAGAAAGTTGGAGAACTCGTAGTTCCCAATTTCAAAACATCCTACACAAAGACATAGTCATCAAGATAGTCTGGTACTGACAAGAGGATAGACGTATAGATCAAAGGTATAAGAATCAGAGTCTGGAAATAAACCTTTCTATTTATGGTCAATTGACTTGACAGAAGTGCCAGGGCATTCAAATGGGAAAGGGTTCTGGGACAACTGCATATCCACATGCAAGAAGATTAATTTAGGCTCTTCACATAATACACAAAAATCAACCAGATCACAAAGATTTAAATGTAAGAGCTAAACTTATAAAACTTTCAGAAGAAAATATACAAGGAAGTCTCTGTGGCCTTGTATTAGGCAAAGCATTCTTAGGTACAACAACAAAAGTATAATCTATAAAAGAAAAAAAAAAGGATAAATTGGACTTCATCAAAATTAAAAACTTTATACTTCAAAAGACACCATTATGAATATGAAAAGTCAAGCCACTGATCGGGAGAAAGTATTTGCAAATCACATATTAGATAAAGGACTTACAAAAAGAATATATAAAGAACTCTTGAAAGTCAATTATAAGAAGACAAACAACCCACTTAGAAAAATGGGCAAAAGATTTGAGTAGTATTTCATCAGAGAAGATATACAAATGGCTAATAACACATGAAAGATGCTCATCATCATTAGTCATCAGGGAAATGCAAATTAAAACCACAATGAGGGGGCTTTCCCTGGTGGCGCAGTGGTGGAGAGTCCGCCTGCCGATGCAGGGGACACGGGTTCGTGCCCCGGTCCGGGAAGATCCCACATGCCGCGGAGCGGCTGGGCCTGTGAGCCATGGCCACTGAGCCTGCGCGTCCGGAGCCTGTGCTCCGCAACGGGAGAGGCCACAACAGTGAGAGGCCCACGTACCGCAAAAAACAAACAAAAAACCACAATGAAATACCACTTCACATCCACAAGGATAGCTGTAATCATAAAGACAGGCAATAACAAATGTTGGTGAGAATGTGGAGCTATCAGAACCTTCATACATTACTGGGGGAAATTAAAATGGTACAGTCACTTTGGAAAAACAGTTTGGCAGTATCTTAAAAAAAACTGAATAGAAATTTACTGTATGATCCAGCAATTCATTCCTACGTATCCAGCAGGAAAAATGAAAACATATACCCACTCAAAGGCTTGTATGTTATGGCAGCATTATTAATAATGGCCAAAAAATAGAAACAAATGTTCATTAACTGGTGAATGAGTAGATAAAATATGGTATATCCTTTCAGTGGAATATTATTCAGCAATAAAGGGGAATAAACTACTGATACATGCTACAATATAGATGTACCTCAAAACATTATGCTAAGTAAAAGAAGCCTGATGAAAAGATTACATATTGCATGATTCCACTTTTACAAAATGTTCAGAAAAAGCAAATCTATAGACACACAAGTAGATTAATGGTTGCCTTGGACTGAGGGTGATCATGGGGCCTGAGTGCAAATGGGCAGAAGGGATTTTACTGGTGTGATGAAAACGTTCTAAAACTGAACTGTGGTTACGTAACCCCATACATTTACTAAAAATAATTTAATTGTATGCTTAGTACAGGTGAATTTTTGGCATATAAATTATATTTGAACAAAGCTGTTAAAAAGTTGATGAATAATATGTGTAATATAATCTAAATTGAAAAGAAATCAAAACAGAAAACAACAAAGTAAAAAAGAAATATAAAATGAAGCCTTCTCAACTAGAGTCACCACGTTTAACCTTATTCATCTTATAGTTGAAAAGTATACCTTTTTACCAACTTCACCTATTACTTTCACCCCCCAGCCGCAGTCCCTGGCAACTACTTTTCTGCTCTCTATTTCTTTTTTTTTTTCTCTACGCGGGCCTCTCACTGTTGTGGCCTCTCCCGTTGCGGAGCACAGGCTCCGGACGCGCAGGCTCAGCGGCCATGGCTCACGGGCCCAGCTGCTCTGCGGCATGTGGGATCTTCCTGGACCGGGGCACGAACCCGTGTCCCCTGCCATCGGCAGGCGGACTCTCAACCCCTGCACCATCAGGGAAGCCCTCTGCTCTCTATTTCTGAGTTAAAAAAAGATTCCACATACAAGTGATATCATACAGTATTTGTCTTTCTCTGTCTGGCTTATTTCACTTAGTGAAGTACCTTCAAGGTCTATCCATGTCCCAAATGGCAGCATTTCTCTCTTTCTTTCTCATGGCTGAACAAGAAATGTGTTGAGAGAGTAGCATTTAAATGCTCTTACCAAAAATAAATACATATGTACATACATACATAAGGTAATGAATGTACTAGTTAACTAGATCCTTTTACAATGTACATGTAATTTCAAGTCACCACGATGTACACTTTAAATATCTTACAATTTTATTTTTCAATTATACTTCAATAAAGCTGGAATTAAAAACAAAAATAATAAAATAAAATTAAGCTGCACAAGCATGCATATTTATGGGTAATACCTACGTAAAAGGGCTCTGGATGCCAAGCCATCTACAGTGGCACTCCCTGGTTAAACTTGAACATTTTTTATAATAAGCACGTATGATGTTGAAACTTTAAAAATTAACTCTGATCCATACCTAGATTTTGATTTTAGTTGATATTCCAAGCAGGTAACATTCATTCATTACCTGTACTCTGGCATGGAGAGACACACGACTGCCAATGGCACTAGATATCCCTATTTGTTCTTAACTTTTTATTATGGAAAAATTTTGAACACATATACAAGTAGACAGAAGAGTCTAGTAAACTCCCAGGTTACAATTTCAACAAATATCATCTCATGGCCAATCTTGTTTCATCTCTACGTCTACCCACTGCCCCCATGACTTATATTAAGGCTTAGAAGAACCCATCTGCCTATTATGCTGAGATGCAAAAATGGAAACACAAACAGCTCTGAGATCATGAGATGCCTGGCTGAGGAGAGGCAGAAGCAAATCCTCTAAGAATGATCCTCTAGCCATAAGATACTGTCTCCTTCCAGAAGAAAAGGTTTGGCTGAGACAGAAAAAGAGAAAGATAATGGTTAACTTGGGAGGTCAAAGAAGACTTTGTCGTCCACATTGCAGGCTGTGCGTGCTCAGACACGAATGGACAATTTTCTAGGAGTAATCTGCTCACCGCCGGAAGGTGAAGGAGGTAACTTTCCCAGTGCACTGCGGTACCATTTAGAGCACCTGGACGAAGTAATTGACCAAGTGGTGTCCTTGTGCCCTGGAGGAACTAATCACTTCCCAGGGATGGGCAGTTTGCGCCTCAGGCAGGTCATTCCGCTCAAACACCCAGCAAACTTGAATAGCCTGGGAACTTCCCTCCAAAGACAAGGACTAAGCAAACCGCAGAGGGTCCTCTGTCCTCAGGGCATGCCCAGTCCCAGCCCTAGGAATCTCTTTGCATCCAAAGGCCAGGCTGGGGCATGCTGCCTTAGGGAATAACCCTTAGATTTCCACCTTCTGACTTTCAGTCTGGTCTGGGTGCAGACCCAGGTCTCCTCTTTTGGTCACCCAAGCACATAGGCCCCAGACTCCTTAGATGGTGTTCAGCCCCTTCAGTATGTGGCACGTCTAGAGACAAGCTTCAGAACTCAGAACTACATAAATAAGCCATCTTTATTTGAGGGAGAAAACTGTTACCAGCTGCTGTACAGAGCCTGCTGGCACAGCCTGAAGCCATTCAGGTCTCTAGGGAAACCTGCTGAGACTCTAAGCTAGATGGCGTGATCACACCAACACCCCACTTCTGAAATGGAAGTCTTCTGGTGGTCAAAGAGGAAAGCCATTATTATTATCATTATTAATATTATTACTACTACTACTACTACTACTATTAAAATCCAAACTGTAGGCCTGGTCTCCTGTGTGATCTTGAGAAAGAAATTATTTTCTCTGGTTCCAACCCTTCCAGTTACATCACCACTGGGTCAGAGGCCTTTGTTAAGGCCGGTAAGGCAAAGTGAGATTCGTGGGTGTTTATTCTTGATGTCCGTGGCTGGTCGCCGGGAAGCCCTTCTCAGTGTCCATCTCCTGCTCTAACTACTTGGAATAAACCACGATCTCCACCTGATTCTCAGCTACAAACACATCTGTCAGGCTTTCGCTCCTGGTATTTTGGCAGCAACCGTCCTTTAGGTAGTTATTAACTTTTAAATATAAAATCCAGGCACCAAATCATGAAGCAGAAAAGACATACATAATTTAGGTTAATTAAAATGCCTCCAAGTGAACAGGTGACAGATGTCAAGCCTCCTGGCACCGGAAGAAAGGCGGTGCAGCAGACTATTAGGATTCCTGTGTTAATCAGGTAATAGTAACTTGGGTAATTAGCAAATCACACCAAATCTTGTTTGAGTCCCAAATCTCATTTAGAACCTTTTGGAGAAGCTGTTTACATACAAAGGACACACTCTCCCACTGACAGAAGATGCCTGCTTACTGGGGCAGCTATCCCAGCTTCCCTGTCTCTATTAAATCCATTTTAATGATGAAGTCTCAAGGTCTAATTCACCAAGGACTGAAAGACAGAGAACTTGTCCCTTTGCTCTCGCTAAGGAGTCAGGAGCCCTAAATTCTGGGATTCTAGTAGACTTCAAACACTCAGCAAGTCCTAGAAAAAGGGGGATGGTCTTTGCCACTGGTCTACCAAGGCACTGCATACTGTTATGAAAACATCTCCCTTTGCCATTTCTAATTCACATGTAAAGGATCTGGACAACGCACACCCCTCGGCAGGAGGAAGCCCCTGGTTCCTGAGGGTTGGGAAAATCCAAAGGCATTGCTAGGCCTGGCGCCTCGGGGCTCTCAGTGAACCCAGTTCATTAGCGGTGGGCCTGCTGAGGTTGGAATGATGACTCGGGTCTGTGCTTCTGCACCCCTCTCCCCTGCGGCCTGTTACTTTAAACCATTTTTATAGAGCTCTTCACAACACTCCTCCTCTACTCGGATCTAAAAGTACCTCTGAAACGGTACTGAATTCCAATCCTGCCATCGGCTTACAATAGCTACACTGGGCTTGTTTCTACCAGCCAGTTGGTTTAAGCCTCGGGATTGCTGGGTGTCACTTGTCCGTGTTCCTTTTTAGCTAGAGAGTGTCAGGAAAATGCTCTGAAGGTCCTTGGCATGGCCTCAGTCGTCAGTTATCTTGCCAACTTAGTGCTTGGAACTTAATCTATTCTTTTCCTTTCCTTCTATTTATATCCTCTTATCCAATCACTCAGCCAGCGTTCTGGAGAGGGGAGAGGTCGGGGAGCTGATGTCATCCTTGATATAAAGAAGGAGAGGAGAGAAACCTGAAGTTGCTTGGCTACCTAGTACAGTTGTGTAATTTGGGCCAAGTCTCTTCTGCTCTTTGAGCCCCTTGTGTGAGATGGGAGCCAAAATATTTCCCCACTGGCTCCACGGGGACGGTGTGAGACGTAAAGGAGAGAAGAAACGGCGGTGTTTTTGTTCACCATAAAGCATCGCACAAGCTGTTTACTCTAAAGGCCTTCTGAGGAGGTAGGAGCCACGTAGCCAGCCAGAGGCAGTGCTCAGAAGCAGGGCACGTCCCCTCTCATCCTCCATGGGGTAACTGCTTGGCTGGCTTGCTGGCTCCTGTACTGCATGGCAGGGCCTGAGCAGATGCTCTCAGAAAGAGACCTGTGTGGTGTCTGCTGTTAAAAGGTGGGCTGCAGGGAGGGCAGAATGGTGTAAAGGAAAGATCTCTGGATAAGGAGTTTGGACACTGGGGTTCTAGGTACAACACTGCCACTAACCTACTCTCTTAACTAGTGACTTGGCAAATGAAACAAATCATCAGGATGACAGCTGGTTAACTCTTAGGGAGGAAAATGGTTGAGCCCAACACGGGTTATGAAGAACCAGTCATCAGAACGAGACTTTTTCATCGGGTATGAGATTGATAAACTTGGAAAATCACGTAGACAGGACAGACCCGTATTCAGCCAGATATACATGAGCTTTACTGTGCAGTTCAAACGGTCAGGATGGAGGAATGTGGTTGGGACAAAAATGCAATTAGGTGAGTTCATACATGTTTGCTATGCCCCACAGGGAGCTGATGAAGGTCTCCGGTGGGAATTTCTTTTGCCTTATCAGTTGTATTAGCAACAGATGAGGATCGTGGGCGTTACCTGATGACAAGTGACTGCAGACACCATGCTCTTGCCCCTTTCACACTTTGTGTACACAGTTCCCCCTGCCTGGAACATTCATCCCAAGCTCTTCCCTTGGCCAACTCCTACTCACAGATACTACATTTTCCCAAAAGCCCAAATTTGTCAGGCACCTTTCCTACGTGCTTCTGTATTTCCCTTCTCATGCGCCGTCTGCCCCAATAAGCTCTTTGAGGGAGGTGACCGTGCCTGTCGTGTTCCTGCTGTATCCCCAGGCTGAGCGCAATGCCCGGCACATAGCGGCTGAACTGAATTTTCCTACAACAGGAAGCTGGAAATGGTAGTATACTGGGTAAGACACAGATCCAAGATATCTTAGCAGACTACAGGAATGGGTGAATTCCTTCTTATCTACATTTAAATGACATTTAATTAGGAATAAATGTAGTTTGCAGACATGTTCACTAATAACAAATACACACATACAAGTGGAGCAAATATGCTGAACAGTTATATATGTGAAGAAAGACTCAGGTTTGGAATAAATGAGTATTTCTGGTAAAACCACCAGAAAAGCCAATACCACTACACAGTAGCGTGGGACTCTCTCAAAAGCAGTGACAGCCTCTCACCCCATGCTGGGCAGCCCAGATCTAAGAATTAACGGCCAGAGATGTCTGGAAAAGAGAAGCTAGAGTGACATAGACTGGGAAGCTGAGAAATATGAACAGAGGCCTAGAGAAGAAAGACTTAGTCAGGAACATGGAGTTACTTTCAAATGTCTGGAGGGATCACGATATAGCAAGGAGACTGAATTTAGTCTCTGTGGATCCAGGACGGGCAGATCCAATGGGAGAAAGTAACCAGCAGATTTCGCTTCACAGAGGTGGAAATTTTAAATGAAAGGGAGGTATCCTTATGGCACTTTTTCAGGACTAAGTTTTCCTGCACAGGAGGTTCAGGCAGAGGCCAGATCACCTCCTCCTGGTGATACTGAAGACGTGTACAATGGTAGACAAAGTCACTTGTCACCTCCACACTCCACCTTAGTCAGGGCTCCAGGAAGAGGCTGGCAGGTGCACCACAGTCAGAGTTGGGCAGGGAGAGCGTGAGTGGTGTTCTGAGTTGAGATGTGTCTGCCTCACCGGAACAAGTCGGTGGTGCGTCTCTGCAGGGTATTAGCAGGAAGGTGTGAGCCCAGTAAGGCGTGCAGAGAGCAAGTGAGCACCTTCCAAATGAACACTGTGAATCGGTGGAAACCCAAGGGGGGAGCCATTAAACAGAGCGGGCCACCTTCCACTCTCCTCAAAGCCAAAGCCTTGAGGGTTCCTGCACCGAAGACTTCCGGGCAGGCATAAAGAGCTTTCTCCAAAATCCGAGAAAGCTTTTTGTGCTTCCCCGGTTGGCAGCTGGCACGAAGGGCTCTTTTTCTTAAATCCTTGGCACTGCTGGGTGAGAGCAAAGAGGCTGTTCCCATTAAGAGGCATTGCCCAATAGACTCCCTGCTTACCTGCTAGTGGGGTAGCTGCCCTGACCAGAGACAGAAGCTGGTAGCAAGAAGCACTTTCTTCTCCCGAGTTTTTTGGGCCTTTTGCAAATGCAACATGACAACCACCACGCCCACCAAAAAAGCAAAACAACAAATAACCCCAGCACCCAAGAAGAAGGGCTGTGAGGCGTTCTACTTTCCATTTTGTTAGGCTGCTGGAGGTCAAGGACCAGGAGAAGGCAGGGCGCCAGGAGTCCCTTTTCCCTGAGGCCACGGTCCAAGCGAGATGAAGAAAAATGAGACTGGGAAAGGAAAAAAGAAACCTTCAACACCACAAAAAGCTCACGGCTGGAAAACGGGGGGTGGAGGAGGGCTGGATGGCTGGAAACTGGGCTTCATTGGTGGCTGAGTGCATGCCCTACATAGACTTGTGGAGAGGAGGCCCGTCCCCGTGCCAGCCCCCCACGGGACAGGCGGACAGTGCTGGTGGTGGGGTGCTTTCTTCCTGCACAGCAGGCATCAGAGTGAGAGCTGACAAGCACTGGCAGAATTTTAAAAATTGCTGCCGCCCTCCCACAGACGTCCATTATGTCTCCAGAGCCTTAGGATTCACGGCATAAAAGCATAATCAAGAGAAATCATGGTTCAGCTCAGTCAGGGATGGGCGGAATAGTCCATTTAACTTTATGTTGAAAAAAAGGAAAATAATTGGACCAAAATTTGTTTGAAATGGGAGTAGGAAATGGCTGTTTTCAATCTATTTCAAACAAAAAACCTCCATTCAATACTCACTGGAAACTATTTAGTTTGGAAACAAGTTTAGTATTCCGTAGGCAACATACATGAAAAGTTGCAGCACAGCACAACCTGCGCAAGGGCTCTCCGACAACCTGATGACCTAGTTCGACAGGGCTTTTGAAAGAAGGGCTGGCTGGGCGAGGGCCGTTCACAGCCCGGCTGTTGGCTTCACAACAAAAATCTGCAAGACCAGACTGGCTGGAGAAAAGGAAGTCTTTCAAGTTGACAGAAAGCCCCAAACAACCTTCTGTTGGCAAACAGCGACATGGTAGCTGAGAGCAGAGAGAAACTGAAGATGGTGGGAAGTGAGTCATCCAGAAGAAGCAAACAAATCTGCCGTGCGGTGCCCCGTTGTGACTCTGTGCCCCCCAAGCAACAGCAGTCAGCACCCCAACCCAAAGCCGCAGGAGCCTAGGACAGAGCCTCAGGGAGCGCTCACCTTTACGTGACGTGTGGATTCTTCCGATAACACTCCTACAAGCAGTGCACTGGGAAGAGAGGCCTCGGAGAGAGGCTGGCCCAGAGGGCGTTTCTCAGGCACTGCAGCATCTCACTCCTCACTCTATCCTACCTTTCAGCTTCTAGGTCTGCTATTCCACACGTGGCTATACCACCAAGTACGCCAGTGGAATTCACTGAGTGGTAAATTCCAAGGGGTCAGGGACTTTTTTCTTAACCCCCTCTTGTTCACCCAGAACCTAGTAGGATATCTATCACTCCGTAGGTGCCTCAGCCGTGTTTGTTGAATGAATGGATGAACGTCCTATGAGGGGACTAGGGAACCTCTTAATGGAAAGGTCTGGTGGGAGAAGGCCACAGGCCTCCTGCTATGTCAAGGTGTTTGAAGTCCATTGACCTGTATCCTGAGATTCATATGCTAAGAAGCTGTCTTCTGACTTTAATCAGGACCCTGTAAGCAGAAATACACTATAGGGACTTCCCTGGTGGCGCAGTCGTTAAGAATCTGCCTGCCAATGCAGGGGACGTGGGCTCGATCCCTGGTCCGGGAATATCCCACATGCTGCGGAGCAATGAAGCCCGTGCGCCACAACTACTGAGCCTGTGCTCTAGAGCCCGCGAGCCACAACTACTGAGCCCGCATGCTGCAACTACTGAAGCCCGTGTGCCACAACTACTGAAGCCTGCGCACCTAGAGCCTGTGCTCCGCAACAAGAGAAGCCACCACAATGAGAAACCCGCGCACCGTCATGAAGAGTAGCCCCCGCTCGCTGCAACTAGAAAAAGTCCGTGCGCAGCAACGAAGACCCAACGCAGCCAAAAATAATAAATAAATAAAATAAATTTACTTAAAAAAAACAAGACATAAAGCATCATTACTACTTTAACCAGCAGAGGTTGTATCTATCCCTTTGGAAGAACAAAGGCCACATTTCATGGCTGTAAAGGGTTCTTACAGGCAGCTGGGTAGCCCTGGTTGTCCTGAGCCAAATACTCTGTTCAGCGATCTTCACTGTGTCAGTCTACTGAAATATTTACATGCTTCCCTTACTTCAGTTTCACCTCCCCTCCCTTAGTTTCCCGTCTGCCTTCATTTCCTCTTTCCTTTGACCTTTAGGGTTCTCTGGAAGTGATGAAATGGCTCAGCTGAGCACCGTTAGATTTCTCTTGAGAACAGAAAGCTGGACGGTGCTTCCCCTACCATCTGCTACTTCTTACTTGTGGGCTAAGTTTGAGCTTTCTCAGATCTAATACCCTCCATTCCCACCACAGCAACACTGGCATGGTTTGCCTGAGTCACTGGGATCTTTAAATAAAATGGAGAGAGCGGCTTGCTGGAAAATCTTAATTTTATTGAAAAGCATGGTTTACCTTGGATAGAGTCTACACATATAACATAAATCGACCCAGGAAAGGAAGCCTTCTTCTCCCTAATTGTTTTATGCATTTCAGGGGTGTATATAAAAACACAGCCTGTCGTGCGTTATTAATTTTAACGAAACAGAATTCATTCTGAAAGACTAAAATTTTGATTCGACAACAACAAGAACAACAAAAATCCAAGGCTGTCGTGCTTGCAAGTGGATGAGTGTAGCGACACAGAGCTCAGTTACAGACCAAATGCTTTCATTTTGCTTTTCACAGATTTACGGAGGACCTACTATGTGCAAATCTTGCTGAGGACTGGTGGGGGGGGGGGCAGCATATAATGAAGCCGGAGTGTTTGTCCTTGTTCTGCAAGGCGGCTGGGTGTGAATGCCAAACACATGAGTGACTGAAAGGGGGGTGAAATGCTGAGTGTGGGCAGAGCCTGGGCTTCCTCTTCAGCTTTCAAACTGGGACCCTGGAGATGTGGATGTGCTATGAGGAGGTCTGGGGACCAGGGGGCTGGTTGGTTAGACAGATGGACGTGCATCTAACGCTCTGCAGTTAAAACCACTTTCCCTCCTGTTGTCGCTTTTGATTCTTCTACCAAAAAGGGCCTTGGCTTCTAATGGAGCGGCGGCAGTGGGACCAGCAGATCACTGGGCTCGGTCTCTTCGAGGAGCTCTCTATGTACCACACACCCGCTCGACATGTTTGTCAGCGGCCAGGAGGAAAGCCATGGGATTCTCTCCTCTACCGCGGTCGGGCTGCATGGACTCCCATGTGTTAAGAAAGTCTAAAATAGGACAAAGGTGCATTCTCCAGCACTGAATTTCATGTTATGCCTCTTTTTTTTTTTGCGGTACGCGGGCCTCTCACTGCTGTGGCCTCTCCCGTTGCGGAGCACAGGCTCCAGACGCGCAGGCTCAGCGGCCATGGCTCACGGGCCCAGCCGCTCCGCGGCATGTGGGATCTTCCCGGACCGGGGCACGAACCCGTGTCCCCTGCATCGGCAGGCGGACTCTCCACCACTGCGCCACCAGGGGAGCCCTGCCCTATGCCTCTTTTCAATGGTGCCATTTGGCTGTTAACTATTTTTAAAGGAGCCACAAGGAGTTATGACTTCTCGAGTCTGGAGGAGGGCTTCGGTGCTGTGCTTTGGGATAGTTTCAACCTTGGGAAACTCCCATACGGACAACATTTGCTTCATGTTACCCTCCCTGGATCCAAACTGCTCTGCCTACAGCCCTTTACCGTCTCACTCACAAACCTCCTCCCTGGGTGGGAGGGGCCCATGCTCTGTGCACATGTCGCTGGGAGAGGACACAGGCAGACTAGTTAAGTCGGTAGGGCTTCCGATGGCTTCCAGACCACTCCTGGCCTGGGACCAAGTAAGATGAGAAAAACACAGCAGTGCGGTGAATTTTCAATTTCAGTTTCAATGTAAAGGATTGCTCCTTATTCTAAAATAATGCATCTCTTGCTTCTGCGGTGTTAACAATAATAATAAAAAGGGTATAAAAGGTATCAAGTGCTTCCCTGTGTCAGGCCCTCAGTGCCTTACCTACATTCTTTCATTTACTCCTCCCAATGATCCTAATAAGTAGGTAGTTACAACCATCTCCATTTTACAAAAAGGAAACTGAGGCAGAGAGGTTATTTACATTTCCCAAGGTCAAACAGACCACTAGTCAACAGTATCATCAAAATTTGTTTGCCTCCAGAACCCTTAACCACTAGACCATATTTTTTCTTTTATGAGATAATGGTGATAGTAGTCAATACCTGATATTTGGAATGTAAAAAATTTCTTCTTGGTAATATATAAAGTCAGCAGCTCAACCCTATGTAGGCCTCTTAAAATTAAGAAAGAGAACTTTTTTTTTTTACTAGCTTGTGAAATCCTGGAGTCCGATGACCTCTTTGTGAGTCATACTGAATCTAAATGTAAGGTCATCCGATACCAAACCACGCGACGGGGTCACTGTGGGGCCAGACTGAGATCTCCCTTCGCACAGACAGAAGCCGCCCCAGCAGCTCCACGGCATCACTTGGCGAGATTCCGCTGACTACGTACAGGCACAGTAAAGAGCACAGGCGCCGGGGTCCAACCAGCTCAATCGTAGTCCTGATTGATTAGCCATGTGACCTTGGTTATCTCCCTTTACCTCTTGGTTGTTCAGTTTCCTCATATTTAAACATGGGGATTACTGCAGTACCTACCTTATAAAGTTGTCGTAAGAATCAAGTTTGTTTAATACATGTGAAGTACTTATAACTGTGTCTGGCACATAATAAGCCCAGTAAATGCCAGCATGTGTCACCGTCCTTACAGTTGTCATCGTAATCATCACCGTCAGCATCACCATTACAACATCAGATACGCTCATGCTAGGTGCTCATGGGTAATGACAAAATGTAGAATGTTGTTCTCTGAGTTCCTATTTAAAAAGCAATAAAAAAGTCACATTCCTGGCAACCTCCAGATATTACATCTTCCATATGTTTGCCTTGCTGAAAAATCTCAAATGTAAAGAAATCTCTTCATCGGTCTTTCCCAAAGTGCCAACTCTTTCAGCGTCAGAAAGCAGCTCTTGGGCGCGTGGATTCCTAAACAGGTGCAGACAGAAGGCACCAGGAAGCCATCTCATCCAAGCCTCTGCTGAACGCTAGCAAACCTGTCCAGTACTGACGATCTAAAGGCAGGGTACGGGGAGCTTGTCGCCTTGCAGGCAGGGCATATGAGATCTCCTGTCGGTGGGCCGTCTCTTTGAGCGCTACAGAATACCCACCCCACAAGCCTCTCAGTCCCTGGCATCACAAAGAGAGCCTCGCTTTGTTCACTGCCACTCACTGCTCTCCAGACTGAAGGCCACCAACACGTGGGCGGAGCAGATCAGAACCAGGGTTCCAGTGACTCCACTCCCGCAGCTGAGAAGTCCACTGCTGTACAACGCCAAGCTTGCCCACCACTCCCACGCCCGGCTGCGACCAAAGGCCACTCCTGGTCTGGTAGGATGCAGCAGCTACCACCACCCAGCTCCCTGCTGCTCTCGATGTGAGTTGCGGCTCCAGTCTAGGCTAGAACAGCGACGGACACACCCAGCTTTCCTTCTGTGAGATTGGATCTGCGGAGATTCTGCATTTGATCGCTTTCCTCTGTTCTCTTAGCATTGCCACTGAGCCAAGAGGGCCTGACCATCACAGAGAGTTAAAAGAGGAGCTTAGTCCCAGAAGAGAGGATGTGAGAAACAGCTGAACAGAAAAGATCAGTTCTGCCAAGGGAGCAGACATTCTACGGGCGGCCTGGGACACCCCCTTTGTGAGAGAAGCGAAGGCGACTGAGAGGCCCAGAGCCGGGGTTCTCTCATCAGCAACTCCAGCCATGAGGCAGAGTGCAGGTTTAAAGGGGACTCCTGTCTGCAACGAGGGCTGGTTACTCTCCGGCTGGTCCAGCACTTGGGCTGTTTTCTCTGAAGACAGTGAGATATTGAGGCAGACGCTGAATCAGGCCTTCTGTCCTCGAGGGCTGACCCCTTGGTCTTCTCTTGCCACAACCATCCCCAGCTACAAGAATGGGAATTACAGCCCGCTCAGAATTGGGAACAAAAGGAAAAGAAACCAAAAAGGAGGCAGGTAGCCACTGTTTTAAAATGCGGACGGAATCAATTACCACGTTAGACTCTCAAGTCTTCATGGGATTATGAAATAACTTTCCCTCTCTTCACTCCCTTTCTATCCTGTTTTGTTCTATAAGCCTCTGTCCTCCACCCTCATTTCCACCTGCGCGGGTCAAGCCAGGTGGCTTGCTTTCTGATGTGCCTGGAAGAGACATGTTGGGGAGTGAAGTACTTGCTTTCTGATGTGCCTGGAAGAGACGTGTTGGGGAGTGAAGTGGGGGAGGTTGATAAGCTCAGTTTGGGGCTTTTTGCATTTACATTTATTTATTTATTTTTGGCCGTGCTGGGTCTTCGTTTCTGGGCAAGGGCTTTTCTCCGGCTGTGGCAAGCGGGGGCCACACTTCATCGCAGTGCGCGGGCCTCTCACTATCGCGGCCTCTCTTGTTGCGGAGCACAGGCTCCAGACGCGCAGGCTCAGTAGTTGTGGCTCACGGGCCCAGTTGCTCTGCGGCACGTGGGATCCTCCCAGACCAGGGCTCGAACCCGTGTCCCCTGCATTGGCAGGCAGACTCTCAACCACTGCTCCACCAGGGAAGCCCTGAGGCTTTTTGCATTTGATGTGTCCCTGGAACAGCAGAGTAGAGATTTCTACTAGGTAGCTGGATGTGAGTGTGGGAATAGCTCCTTTTCACTCTGGTACTTTCTCACTTTCCTTTTCAGGTTCTTCCTCTGACGTCCGATACCCAAGTATCCACCTTGCTCTCAGCTTATCAGCTAAGCTCTGGGTAGGCCCTGGGTGAGGAATTACATCTTCCTATAATAGGGGACCTCTTGAAGATGGAAACATCTTGGAGACCTAAAGGAAGAAATCTGTAATGGAAAATTCTAGGCAGCATGAAAGGTGGTAGAGAAATGTCAGGAAGAGAAGGAACCCTAACCTCTCTACGGTAGATGGTTGAAGAAACGGCACCCAATTTGGTCATGTCCTCCCTGTATCCCTTGATGTCCCTTCTCACACTGACTCTGGACCAGCCTTGTGACTTGAACCGGTCAGAGGCACATCACCGAGAACGCTGAAAAGTACCTGCACGCTGGGGCCCGTCTCTCCTGCTGCTCCTTGGAGCCCTGCAATCGCACGGCCTGAAGCCTGGGTTAGCCCATTGAAGGATGAGACGTCACGGGCAGCAGAGAGGAGCCGGCCCAGCTCGGACCACTGCCTCAAACCAAGCAGTCTGTCAATGACCAGACACAGGTGGAGGCCTCCTAGACCAGCCGACCCCAGCTGACCACAGATGACTGGGAGGCCAGCAGAGATCAACCGAGCTGGCCTGGACAAACACAGTCACCCACTTGACCCAGAGAGTTGTGAGCCGTATAAAATAGTCACTAAGTTTTGGGGTGGTTTGTCATGTAACAAAAGGTAACTGATACCATCTCCTTTAACCCCCAATCACAGGAGCCAGCTGTCTGCAAGCCTGCCTACTTCTATGGATGGTACCACCAACCTTCCCTCATGCCTTGGTGCCTAGAGGGCATCCGACAGTAGGCCTCAAGTGGTGTCTCCCCAGAATAACAACAGGAAAAAAAGATGTCAGAGCCTGATGGTAAGTGTGCATTGGAGCAGGGGTCGGGGCGGTGGGGATGAAGGGGGTAGTCAGAGGGCAAAGGAGGGGAGAAAGGAACTGACCAGAGACAGCATGTCTTGCTGAACACAGAAGCAACTCCCGCTCCCCCTGAGGTCTCTTCTGCTAGTGGCAAAGAGAAGCAATAACAGCAGTGACCATAAGTGGCCTGGCTAATTTTCACGGTCAGGCTGGGGGCTGGGGAAAAGGGAGTGGAGAGAACCACAAAATGCGCCTTGCAGAGGCACAACCCAAACCCTCGCCTGCGCTGCTATCATCCTCGTCAGTAATTCTACACGGGTAGGAAAAAGAAAGGCTTGAGCATAAGGTTTCTATCTGTGCTGCACAGAAGCTGATTAAAAATGTTAACTACCATGATTGTCCAAGCACCAGACGATCCCCAGAGACCCATGCTCACAGATGGCGATTAGTCTGGGATGGCCAGAACGTTCACCGGTACCACGCTGCCGTAACACCCAAGGACTATCTGTCGCGCTCCCAGGAGGCCGTTAAGGGCTGTTTACTTCACACAGTTAACTTGAACCATAAGCTTCACAAGGCTCTTTGATACAATTTTAATCACTCTCCTCATAAACCCGTAACACTCCCCAGCCTGGATACGCATCTGCATACAGCACAGCCGAAACTCCCCTTGGAGTTCTGCAGCCAGCGACACCCTCTTCCCACCCTGCCGCCCCTCAGACGGATGCCGCCTCACCGCAGACCCTGTCGAGGGCCTTCCCTGATTCATGCACCTGCATCAGGGCTTCCCGGCCTGGTAATACATCATGGCTCCCAGTGGAAATTGGGTGATAAAAGATCAATACCAGGACCTTGTAACAAATGTTCCAACAGGGAAACTGCAAGCTACTGTTTATCTTTTCCAGAACATATTTTTCCTCCCAAGCAAATTCTAATTTTCTAGACTGACCTCGGCTCTCCTTTCTGATATTTATTTATTTGGACAGCAAAAATAAGTGAGGTCCTGGAGACCATTCCTGAATGGATACAAAGCCCTGTTTAATCACTGCCCCTGGGAACCCCGGTCACCGTCCCCCGCCCACCACAGGCTCGCCCCCTTCACAGCCGCTCCCCCCACCCCGCAGGCCGGCAGCACGTTCTCTCTGGCAGGGCTCTGGGTGCCGAAGCTGTGGCACTCGGCAGATACGCCAGCAGCAAGGAGGACAGCCTGGGATGACGGGCAGGAGCCCTTCCAAGTACCTTTACGTGAATTCTGTGTGATCTGACATTTCTTTTCTGGCTGGGGCTCGTCTGGTGTCTTGAGGCTCCTTGCCACAGACAGGGGAGGATTCGATGCCGTCCCCCTTCGAGACAGCACAGCTCTGCCAGGTCTGTGGGGCTCTCCAACGCCGCCTCACTTTCTTCACTTGTGAAATGGGAGCACCTCTTTCTGTTCTGCCTAGCTCACGTGACTGTCGTGCGAATCAAAGGAAAAACTGTTTGTGAAGGGACTTTGTAAACTGTGAAATATTAAAAAAAACTTTCTAAGGTTTTAATATTTGCATCCACACTGCTCTTGCTGACTTCGGTTCTTTAATTCTCTTTTCCGGCGAGGCAAAGACAGCATCGGGAGGGAACGGCAAAGTAGTTCAGTTTGCGGTGCTGGTGTTTTCCAGGCTTTCGCACTCAAGGGTCTGCCTGTGAGGAGGAGACACTTGTGTCTCTGTGTGTTTGTGGTGTTGGGTCTGCGAGGCTCTGGGCCCTTTTGTAGGGTTAGTTGGAGAGCGCTGTTCGGAAGCGCTCCCGCGTCTCCTTCGGCAAGCGCGGCGGGGTGTACACGTGGCTGCGGTTGATGAATGAGGTTACTCTTTCGACAAATAAACAGTATCTGGAAAGAAGTTTTCTGGTTGCTATTACCTCCTCTCTTTGCTTTGCCTACCCTTGCTTCTCCCTTCTCTCCCTTTGCGTCTGGGCGCTCAACACTCCCCTTCTAGACGGCACGTTCTAGAAGACCACTCAAACTGTTGACCCCTGTTCACCTCCCCAAATTGAGGCCTTATTCTGCACATGTCACTGGCTTTAGGAAACAGAAGTGATTTGCGTGTCAGGTTACTTCTAGAAAACACATCTTACTATTGATTTACTTCCGCTACATAGGAAGGCTCATGCTCTCATCTCCTCCCCCTGCGCCAGGCTCGGGGCAGCACCTGCCCAGGGTCCCCCGCCAGCCTTTCCTCTCGGCGAAGACCAGGGCTTCCTATTTCCTGCTGGTGTTCATTCTCTCCCTCCCCCCTGACATCAGGATTTCTCCTTTGTTGGGGAATCCTGACCCGCAGCCCATCACTGCTCTGGGAACTCATTCCCCTGGACAGTTACAACGGCAAGTGTATCATCTTACCCTTTCCTGGTAGAGAAATCGATTTCACATTCCAGTCAGAAAGCTCCTTAAATTTAAGTGAACTTCAGGCTCTCTTTAGGGAATTAATGGTCTATCTACATTACCCATCCTCTACATTTAAAGCTATGTGCTAAGAACAAGGCTAACTGAAGCAGGCGGGTTAGGAGTGGTCCGATTCCTCCTAACAGGGAAATACAAAACTCGGCCTGGAAACCCAGCTCTGGGCCCCCCTGCCCCCCGACCCCCAGTCTGTCTCCCAATTCTAAACCTAGATGTCACTGGTTAAATGATGTCACCGTCACTGCCTCCTGTCCCAGAAGGAAGACAAACCTTGGAGAACACGCTTACCGCCGCAGTCACAAGTTCGGTCGTATCGCGTGAATACTGGCGCTTCAGGTGCCACGACAACTTCCCCATACAGTTCAACACCCAGAAGCCCATTTCCACTGTTTATATTTAGTGCCATTTATGCAGACCAGGGTTTTCTTTTTTCTCCTTTACATCCCTTTTTAACAAAGGAAGAAGTGGTATAGGTATAGCAAAGGGAGAAATTTATTTCATTGCATTTGTACTACAGCTACAAGATGAAGAGGTCCATTTGTTTTCTTGGTGAGCAAAGGTAGAGAAAGAATGCAAGGGTGGGGGGAGTTTCTAGGATTTGATAAAGTAACTGTTATGTTGACCTACGCCTAAAATTGCTGAGCAAACAGTATGAGCAGTTACTTACTACTGCTAAGTGACTACGCCCTTGAAATACTGACGGGACGAGTGGGGAGTTCAACCAGAAGAAGAAACAAAACAAAACAAACAAACAAACGGACAAACCAAAGAGCACTGAGCAGTTCCAATGCTCAGGGGACAGACAGCTCGTCACATTTTGCTGGAGGGACTGAGATTTTAGCTTCCACACTGAGCAGGGGCCTCAAGCGTGAGCCCGTGCCTAGTCAGCCCGGAGTGCGCCGCAACTGTTTTAAAATGAGCTGATGTCTGCTGGCCCCGGTGCACGGCATTCTAGAGGCCACCGGAGACACTGTCCTCTTAATGGATTTCTGGAGAGGAGGCGGCTAGAGAAATGGAGCCAGATGGGAGCAAAGAGTGAATCTCAGCTCGCTCGACCTCAGTTCCAGGAATGATCTGAAACACACTCTGTGACAATATGCTGAGAAGCATGATAAGTCAAAAGGGCAAGAAGCGTCCCATTCAAGTCAATAAATACTGACTGGGCACTGCCTGTATGCAGAGCCCAGGGCCGGGGTCTCGGCTGACTGGTGACAAGGATGACCGAGACCTCTTAGTGGTCGGTGAGGGTGTGGGGAGTGGGCGAGGGGAAGGCAGGAACTTTGAAACACCCATAAAGACGATGGTGGTTAAGTCCTGTGGGGTGCAGAGGGCAACGGGCAAGAGGCCCGGGAGACGGGTGAGCAGTCGCGGAGACAGCTTTGAAGTGAGATGTAATAGAAGCAGGCTTGGAAGCTGTGTAGAATGGGACTGGTAAGAAGGGGGCAAAGGTCTGAAAGGACGCCCCAAGAAGATGTGGGCAGACACTGTGGAGGCTTTCGGCGACAGTGAGCAAAGATCTGGTGTGCAAGGGCGGGCCCCTTCCGATGAGCTGGCTGTGCACCTGAGGAGATGCCCAAGAGAGAAGTCACAGCCTGAGCTATGGTAGCAGAAGGAAGGTACGTCCAGAGACCTGCCAAGGATAGAAGCGACAAAGCTGGGTGACTGTGATGTCTTTCTCCGAGACCGGATTCAGGAGAGCTGCTGCTCCCGGGCAGGGACCCAGAGCTGCATCACAAACCCGCCACCCCTGTGTGTGGGGGTCTGAGCAGGACCCGAACCTCACTCCCCAGGAGATGCGCTGTGAGCAGGGGCTGGGGCCACCTCTCCAGCTGATCCTGAATCTGCCTCCGGGCTCCTTCTGTGGTCACTGGAGGCTTGAAGGCCTCCCCTCCTCACTTGAATACTCTCCTCCGGGCTGCTCTCTCTGCTCTGTGGATTTCTATTCCAGTGTGAATCTTCTCCACAAAGCAAGCCTCTTTCCTCCACAAGGAAGACTTTTCAACCCCTTTTCCAATCTGTTAAAGTCTCACCAAATTTCAATGATATTTCTGGTATTTCATATTTACCATGTTAGGTTAAAAAAAAAAAATCACGATCATTTTGATTTTCCCATGCTCTGAATAGTACCTAGTCCTAAAAACATTATTTTTTTAATCTTGGTTGTCACTAGGCTTCACCCACGCTGCACTTTTTCTTTCTGTTTCAAACTGATAATCTCCCCGGCCCCTCGGTTTTCACTAGTCTTGCACTGCTCGTCTTTCAAAAACCTTTTCCTGGGTGTTTCTCTCCATTCCTTCCTCCTTATCTACTTTAAAGTCACTGTGAGCAGATAGCTGGTATCTGGGAAAAAAGACTCTTTTCATTTGCATGTCATAGAATTCCTGCTGAGTTCTCTTTTGACATTTCTGAACTCAAGGGCATTCATCCCTCCATTCATTCAACAAAGAACACTGGGCCAGGCACTATGCTAAAAGGTGAGCAAAAGAGGACATGGCCCCTGGCCTCCTGGAACTTCAAGTCTTTATGGGGAGGCCACCTAATCAATGAAAGATTACAACTAAGTGTCCTGAGAAGGAGGAGGGACCATGAAGGCGGATGGGAGAAGAGGAAAACCTTCCACTAGGAGAACTGTGGTGCCTCAGGAGGGAGGCAAGGCCCCTCCCCCGTAAGTAAGGACAGGCGCTATGTGACCAGCTGCCAGGGAAGCTGTGGAAGAAATTCCCTGAAGGATGGGATGCTGGAAAAAATAACTTCAGGGCCCTTTCCTTCTTGAAGATACTATGATTGTATAAGCAGGACCAACCAGGAGGGAAAAGAACAGTATGATTTACGAAAACGCCCTCGCCCTCAAGCCAGTGCACTCATTAGACCCTTCCCCATCCCTACGTCACTGACCAGCTGGTACCAAGTTTCGCCACTCTACTTAAGATCTTATCAAGGTGCCCACACGGGGCTGTAAACTACAGGAGAAAGCCCCCGCTTTCGCAGACGCCATCTACGGAGCCGTTCTTACTGATGTGAATCATTTATTTGAGAGGAAGAATAAAACACGTTAAAGGCACTTCAGGGGATTACTCCTCCTATGTTGACAACCCATTAACATTTAATGAACTGGGATAATGGTCAAGGAGAATTGGAGCTGTCTGGAAAGCCGAGAAACGGGGCGGCTTCACACAACAAACGCACAAAGTACTGCCCTGGTGCTTTTGGGTTTTCTGGGCATCCTGGTCACCCCCTGCCCCTGTGTAAGGAAGAAGTGACCTCCGGGTTCAGGCCGTTTCTTTTTGCAGCCCAGAGCTCTCCCACCAGCTAACAGCACACAGGCCCAGACTGGAACAAGCTGAACATTTAGCGATGCTGACGTGGCCCCTGGATGCTAAGAAGCCCAACAGCCACTTTCACTCTTTATCTGATCCCCCCTCGTACACACACCTGAGCTGCCACATGGTGGAAAAAGTCTTCACGCCACTTTCCCAGGCCTCGGGAAAACGCGAAGACTGCCCTGCATCATCGCCACGGTTCCTTTCTGTTTATTATTCTCTCTCTCCCCATCACAGTTCTTCCTTATAGACCCTGACATAAAGCAGTGTCAACAGATAAATGGTCTTGGCATCTGTGGTCAGAAAGAATGTAGTGACTACAGCAAACTGAAATAGTAGACTTGCCTCCACATGTAACTGGCTTGTTCAAATAACTTCACTGAGCAGATTCATTCATTTAATTTCTTAAGGGAAAATCTTGGAGCTAGTTGATCTGCTGGGTCTACCAAGAAATTATGTAACTTCGAACCTTGTGAAGGAGTTACAGAGTTTCTACTGCTGGCAGAGTGTGGGCAGCTAGAACCTAGACTGGAAACATTCTGCACACAGACTAGAGCAATGATTCACCGTCTTTGGCGTGGAACCACACAGGTAATGTTTCCAGTATAGACTGCTTCTTGACCCGTCGGTATCTCTCAAAGGATGCTAAAGAGACACGGTAGGCTGAACTTTCCAGCAATCAGATGTAACTTGTCGGCCCATCACCCTCTCTCCTGGATCCACCCCTAACCAGTGGTTCGAACCCACTGACCTGAGGCCCAGAACTTGGTCAAGAGTGCTACAGTAGACCCCCGAACTGATTCTGGATCTGCAGGCAACTACTCCCACAGCTCTTCTTAGGGAGAGGTAGAATGGCCTTCCGTTCGGGCGGGAGTCCAATTTTCACAATAAGGTGTCAACCTCACCACCTGCACTTCTAAGGCATACGGCTCTGCCCTGGACCAGCGACAGAGAATACAAACACACCAGGCTCTTGTCAGAGAATACAATCTCAAACTGTCTGCTCTTCAACTCCTATCAAAAGCCCAGCTGAGAAAGGCAATATTTACAAAAGATTATTTGAAGGACAAGCAGTTCATCCATTCTTCCAAACCCTCTAAATTCTGTCCATGGATCAAACCTGACCACCTCACAGCTTCACACTAGGGCCGTGTGACTTTAGCCCCACACAGAACTGCCAACACTGAACTGTATTTTAATGTCATGCCATTTGCTCTTATCAAAGAAGTTACTAGAAGAAGCAGTCATATAAAACCTGTTATTGCATGTGAGGAACACATTGTTGGAATACTGTTCACTACATAAAGTCCCATGTGAGAAAGTTATCTAGGAAAGAAGCTTTATTCTTGAAGAAATGATGGTCTCCTTTTCTGAGTAATTTCATAGTGAATTTGACCTTTGCTGTCAGGAATCTCAGTGTCAAATCTGAAGCTCAGTTGTGGCAATTATATTGATCCTTAAGTTTTCCATATCTGTTATTTTCTGTTCTTGGTCACTATTTTTTCTATGTTCACTGCTACTTATTTGATGTATATTTTTAATAAACTATCATAGAACTTTTTTTTTTTTTTTTTTTTGCGGTACGCGGGCCTCTCAGGGCTGTGGCTTCTCCCGTTGCGGAGCACAGGCTCTGGACGCACAGGCTCAGCAGCCATGGCTCACGGGCCCAGCCGCTCCGCGGCATGTGGGATCCTCCCGGACCGGGTCACGAACCCGCGTCCCCTGCATCGGCAGGCGGACCCTCAACCACTGCGCCACCAGGGAAGCCCTATCATAGAACTTTTATGACACCAGGTAGTGGTATAAATAAGGAAAGAATGCACTAAATATCTCTGTTCATTTAAACACGGTGCCTACTGAGTTGTTCTTACTTGAGTGGCAATTCTCTTCTTGGCAGTAGTAATTGTAGCTGTAGCAAAAATAATGCTAATGGTCATAATCATAATAAAGCTATCGCTTGTTTTGTAGTTCCTCTGTATCTAAGCACTGTAATAAGATTTCACACATTATTTTACTTAACCCTCTCAGTAACCCTGTAAGTTTGGTACTATTAGCCTCATTTTACAGATGAGGAAACTGAGGCTTTAGGAGGGCAAGCAATCTATTAAATTCCTAATAAAAGCAGAATCACACCCACGTGTATCTGACTCCAAACTGCAACAAGAAATCTCTACTCTAATGGGCCATTTAAAAGGAGAATGATAAGATTAAAATAACAAATGCTAGAGATCTAAGGCTGGAACTTTTATTTTTCCCCTCTTTGCATCGTAGTAAAGCACTGCATCAAAGTCTGCCTATAGGTGCCTTCTCATGTCCTAACCAAAGCCCACTGGAAAAAGTGATCTAGTATAAGGTAAAGATGAAAGTGTATTTTGTAGGTATGACCAAGTCAAGAGTGTAGGTAATATATTTTGACAAAAGCTAAAAAGCTGAACAAAGAGCCATCGGCATCATCAAAACACTAGAGTCTAAGGATTGTGAGAGATTTCCCACAGAGCCCGGTAGGTGTCCCAGAGCTGCAGATGACTCAGCCCCCTTGGGAAACACTGATCTGACCTACAGAGATGTTTGGTCTCACGTGGTACGCCAACTGCCCCCCACGAGGAGGCTGTCACTGTGATGTGACGGGTGTTCACTCCCTGCCTTCAACATTTCTTCCTTTTAGTGCTTCACATACTATAGCCCTTTGCCATCACGTCTCCATCAGCCTTCAGAATAAATGCCTACATGAGCTGAGGGTGATACGTACAAGAACCCTCATTTCAGAACCGGAGAATACAGAGCCTGGGAACTTGTTCTTCATTTAAGGTACTAGGGTGAAGTTTAGGGACACATGTTCATTCATCCATTCGCTGACCAAACACCTAGCATCTGCTAGGCTTGGAAAAACAGAAGGATAAGCAGACCTTGGATTGGTCAAAGATTGCTTAGATACGACAAAAGCATGTACCACAAAAGAAAATTGATAAATTGGACTTCATCAAAATCGATAACTGGGGCTTCAAAAGACACCACTAAGAAAATGAAAAGACAAGTCATAGTCTTGGAGAAAATATTGGCAAATCACGTACCTTAAAAGGGTTTGTATCCATTATATGAAGAGAACTGAATTGTAAACTTAAGATGGATCAAATTTATAATTTGTAAATTACATCTCAATAAAGTTTAAAAAAATAATGCAGTCAACAGCCTCTTTTGGCAATTCATCCCTACTCTAATTCTTTCTTCGGCCTTCCTCATGGACAGCTGATGAGAACACCTAAGTGGGTCAAAGTTGGTCACAGTCAGTAGAGTGATACAGTAGAACCCTGCCAGTGTCGCCAACTTTCTGTGTCCTTAGGCAAGTCACAACCTCTCTAAGTCTCAATTTCTCCCCTTCCGTAAAAGAGGGATAAGCTCCGTACTGCTTATCTAAGTGAGTTGTTGGGTGTAGCCTATGGGATGTGAAGCTATCCATAAAAGGTTTTGTTTTTGTCAAGCCATTATGCCTGCTCTTGAGCCCTGGGACTTATATTAAAGTTAGTTCACCATGGTTAACACTGTGTTTCTGTTCTCTATTAAATTCTAATTGGTTTTAGTGGCATTCAGACATAGCTTTTATTCATCTTGTGATAGAGTGATTGGTTTCAGACACCAAGGCTGGCCTGGGGAGAAAGGCTGTGGCATCTGCTCACCATCAGTTCCATCCAACATACATAGTTCTTTTATCATCTTTATTGGAGTATAATTGCTTTACAATGATGTGTTAGTTTCTTCCCCATATCTCCTCCCTCTTGCGTCTCCCTCCCACCCTCCCTATCCCACCCCTCTAGGTGGTCACAAAGCACCGAGCTGATCTCCCTGTGCTATGCGGCTGCTTCCCACTAGCTATCTATTTTACATTTGGTAGTGTATATATGTCCATGCCACTCTCTCCCTTCTATCCAACATATTTTTAAAGGATGCAGCACCAGGGACTTCTCTGGTGGTCCAGTGGTTAGGACTCTGAGCTTTCACTGACAAGGGCCTGGGTTTCATCCCTGATCCCTGGCCGGGGAACTAACTAAGATCCTATAAGCCTCGTAGCACAGCCCCCCCACCCCCGCCAAAAAAGCGATGCAGCACCACATTAAAATCTCAGAAGGGCTCTCCCTTTCAAAGGTGCGACTTCTGGTCAAAAAGAAAGACATGAGTCCTGTTCTTCCAAGAGTGGTTGAACCAACAAACCTGAAATGTTCCTTAACTCTATTAGAGTTTGTCCTTCATCTTTCCAAAGGCATGTCCTTTGAATCCCAGAGTTCCTCATGACCTAGTTGATACCACCCTTTTTATTTGATACTGCAGGTTCCCAAGAATTTTCAGTTGGGAAAAAGATATGGAGTTGATGGAAAAGAAAAAGCAAACAGGGCCAGTAAAGGCTTTGAGTATTTGGAGTTTTTTTTCTAACGGGAAAAAGTCCCTAAGCAGTAACCATATGTGTGAAAAGAGGTGCTCGTGACCTTCTCCACAGTGCTGCTTCTTCGTTACCCCTCTCTGACCACATAATTTAGCAGAATTATGAAAATCAACAATAAACCCCCCTGGTCTTTATTCAACTTTCATATAACTTCTTTCTGTACCCTGCTTGCCCCCAAATGCTGTATTTCAATCCGACAATCCTATCAAAATACATATTGTGAAAAATACCCTTAAAAGCACATTTGGAGACTTAGCTTGAAGCATAAAAAAAGGACATGAAAATAAATTTGGTTCAGGCTTTGCCAGATTATTTCTAAATGTTTGCTGTTATTATATTTCACATTAAGATGTCGACATGCACGAGGAAGCAAATAAAGGTATTGGTGACTCAAGTATTTTATCAGCATGTCACAGAGAAAATATCTCCCCAAATGGCTCTATTTTCACTTGCTAAATAAGATGTGTAACTCTCATTTATTTCCATTTCTGTATTTTTTCTGGATTGATCTATGACTTTGAAAGCTTGGGAAAGTGAGCAATTTCTATCACTAACTTAGCTGGACACAGATCCTATGCAAGATACCCAGCAATACAGGGTTCCAGTTGCTTCTCCTGTAGATTCTCTACTAACTGCTGTCAACCCCAACTGGGGCTCTTGCCCGGGTAGAAGAGATACCAAACATGGGACGGTAGCTGGGATCTGTGAGCTAAGATTCAGGCAGGAGTCCACTAATCTGATCACCAAACCCACTGTACCAATGT